>NC_054605.1:5833433-5835933 GCF_004785595.1 Juglans microcarpa x Juglans regia
CAAAGACCTAACTATGGAGGCTGCAAGCTCCGTGTTGCGTCTACAGGGTCTAGCCAACCTCCTACAGTCTGGCAGTGTCTGCTCCCTGCTTTGATCCTGACACATCGCCTACCATTCAGGGGGAATGGTAGTTGGGACTACCACGATGAGATTTGATTACAAATCTCAGCAAGTTAACAGGAAACTTCCACACAGGTTAATGATGCATACATAGCAGTAAAAACATGAATGCTTAATCAAAGTCATAAGTAAGCATGGCATAACTTGACATATAGCATGACATAAATGACATAACTTGAACTGAAACTGAAACTTAGTTTGACGTGACATGGCATGTACGTGAACTTAAAACATAACATGGACTAGCAACATAGGATGAACGTGAACTTGAAACATAACATGGACTTGAAATATAGCATGAACGTGAACATACATAATTTGAACATGAACTTGAACATAACATGAACCTGAGCACAACATAACATAAACGTGAACTTGAAACATAACGTGAACGTGAACTTGAACATAACAAGACATAAACATGAACTTGAAACATATTCTTGTCTCATGGGGTTACCATGATTGACATGAACTTGAAACTTGACGTGAACGTAAACTTGAACATAACATGACATGAAACATGACTTCAATGTGAAATACATGAACTTGAAATCTTATTCAATGAACTTAATTAATAAAGTGACCATACGGGTGCTACACGGGTTCACTTGAGCCGTGTGTCCCTGCCGATTACCGCATCACAATACAGGTGTCTATACCAGCTCTGAGTGCGTTAATACGTACTCCACAGTTGTTGTGGCCCCACGTATTCTATGTGTCACAATTGTTGTGTCTCACGTAGTGTATGCTCCACAGTTGTTGTGGCCCCATGAATTGTTTGTGCCACACTTGTTGTGGACACACGTAACATAATGTGTGGCTCCATCGGCATTAGTGTCTGGCGCGCTCCGGTGACCAGCTAGTTAGGCCTCATTCGCAATCTGTTGACTGTACTTCCTCAACCCAGGGAATTTCATACTTATTTAGACACTCCAACATGAACAAAAGAGTTTCACTAGGATATTACCCCATCCTAGCACTTAGGATCGTGATTGACATGAATAACTTAACTGCATATATGACATTTCGTAACGTGACGTGACATGAACGTGACATAAACGACAGAAGTCCTGACGTAGCGTAACGTGACATGAACGTAAGACGATGGACATGACATAAAATGTAACAGACAATATTTTATAACATGGCATACATGTAGCAGACAATATTTCGTAACTTGGCATAACATGTAACAAACAATATTTCGTAATATGCATAACATGTGACAGTGAATATTACATGACATGACATACATGTAACAGATAGCATACGTAATGTGGCATACTTTGCAACAGATAGTAACATGAGACAGAATATATTGTATAACAGATAAATATTTCGTGACAGAATAATTCGTGTAATAGATAAACATGTGATGACATGGCATATATAACAACATACGAACATAAATTGTAGTTCCCTTACCCATCACACATACACAATAAACTGATAGCAAGTTAAGAGCTAACTTACCTCGATAGTTGCGTTCTACGAGGATAAAGTGCGAAACATGAGGAACTGTAAGAGGGTATTTTAAAAAATTAGAAATGTGAAAAGAGACAACTTGAAATAAAATTACCATTTTATACTCTACATGTGAGAAAATTATCATTTTACCCATAACTTAAGGATTTCACATCCTAACTCCAAAAATTACCAAAATTTACATTCCTCATGTAAATTTTGTCCTAGACTCAAATATTAACTCAGAAAAATTTAAAACCATTCATAACTATGGAAAACTCACTATGGCCGAAACCTACATAGGCCAAATCTCTTGATTTTGGTTGCAATTCTTTCAAATTTCAAAACTCATGATTAAACCAAAATTTTGTAACAAGGATCTTCCTATCCTAAGTTTAAAAATACACTTAAAATATCCATTAAGAAAATCTAATCATCAACACCAAACTTTTTGTAAAAAGACCCAACTTTTTAACAAAAAGTAAACCCTTAAATCACAAGTTTTGACCTTAATAAAAACATCTCCAAGAATTCCAAAAAAAATCAAATCATACCTCTAACATATTCATAACATCATTCTAAGATTAACCATGCTTTAAAATATCAAACAAAAGTCACCAAAAATCACAAAACAACACTCGGAGTTTTTGGTTTTAAACTTAGTCCAAAACAGAAACTTTTCTCTCAACTACCTTTGATCAATCTCTTGATCCATGGCTTAAAGACATGTGATCTTCAAACTAAAACATCACATGGTGTAACAATGTGTCTAAAGAAGATCCAACCATAGAACTATCACATGGCTAAAATTCAACAAAACATGGATCTAACCCAAAAACATCAAATCTTAGGCCAAACCGAAATCCTCTTGCATAGGAAATCGTATCTTTAAAAGTAATAATAAATATCTTCAAAA